>NW_026057139.1:0-581 GCF_023758075.1 Alternaria novae-zelandiae | reverse complement strand
AAGCTTTATATAAAAGAAATACTATTTTTATTATAAAACTTTTCTAATACTAAAATACTTACTAATATATTAAGTAGGTATAGATTTCTTTTTCTTAACTCTTCTAGTGTACCTATAAGAAAGCCTTATATTTCTTTAATAGTAATACTTAGTTTTAAAATATATACTTTATTAGTATATTTTACTATTCTTATTTAAGTAGAATATAAATATAGAGTTAAGTAATAAGACGTAGTCTATAGGCTCTAGATTATTATTATCTTATAGAAATAAATTATAAATGTCTTTACTAGTTTTATATATAGTATATTTAAGTTTCTAGTATCTTTATAGAAACTCTAAGATTAGAAACTTAAATTTAATAGCTATAAGAGGTATTACTTAGAAAGAGCGTTTATTAGAATAGAAGAAAGTATAAGAAAGTAATTTAAACTAATATAGAACGCTTTATAGTGTTATATACTATAGGTATATACTAGTATAGTTTAAAGCTATAATAACAAACGTTTAATTATCTATAAATTAGATAGTTAGTATAATAGTAAATAGTATAATATAGCTAAGCTATTAAAGCTATTAGA
>NW_026057138.1:0-588 GCF_023758075.1 Alternaria novae-zelandiae | reverse complement strand
CCGTGATACTTATGAGGCTTGTTGAGTTGTAGAGTGTAGGACTTCTTCTTCTGTCTCTTTCTGACGTTTAAAGCAGCTATTAGGCCCCTTAACTCGCTCTTGAGGATACTTGCCTAGGCTGAGATGTGGTGTAAACTTCGGCTAAGCTTTTTGACGTCCTTATCGCTTTAATCTTTCACTGCACGACGTATAAGACTCTCTAATTTGACCCAATCCTCACCGCTAAGTACAGAAGTAGAGCTCTTGTCTGAACTAGAGTCCCCCTGACTAAACCGGCTGAGTATAACTTCAGGATTGGGTGGGTGGATCCCTGTCACTTCAAACGCCCTCTTGATAGCTTAAGGCTTGAAGGCAGCCGTCCAAGACCTCTAGAAGAGCGGAAAGAAGTCTCCTTTTGTTACTGGGAGGATGCCTTAGCTGTCCTGAAGGTAGTTCAAAAGCTCCGTTGAGTAGAAAGTCGAAAGAGGTTTGAATAACGCCACATCTAGGGGGTGAAGCGTGTGGGTTGAACGAGGGGGAAATATAGCTAATAGGATCTTGGTGGCGTGGCAATCATTGATAAAGTCCATAGTACGATGGGATCCATAG
>NW_026057137.1:0-601 GCF_023758075.1 Alternaria novae-zelandiae | reverse complement strand
GTCAAGCCTTGCGCATCTGTGCGATTCCCGACTCGGACGAGGAGAGCAATGAGAGCGACGAGTTGGAAGACGTCGAGAAGGTCGATTTGGCAGTGGCAGCCAAGGACAAGCGCCAGCTGACTCTACCAGAGCTCGGATGCTGCAGAACGAAAGACTACGTCGAACCTGCGCGTTGCGATGAGGACCTATTACCGTGAAGTACAATGCAAATAGAAAGAGTAGCAAGTGGATAGAATTGTAATCAAATAAGTACCATCTCTTGTACATCCCAACTCAACAAGTGTCTTCTTCGTAGCTATCTTTCCCTCCAACTCCTAGCATCCCTTAGAAGCAGCCTCCTTATCTGCCTTTTGCCATTCGCATGCCACACCAGCAGCGAAGCAGTTTGTACAGGTTAGAGCACTAAGACCTAGGCCCTCAAGCAGATTCTTAGCGCTAATATTCCGACACTTATCTATAAGCCGCGCGCTACTCCGAAGACAGCCGTCGCATACCGCACCGTCACCAGGAGGGTAGCTTGTGCGGCTTGCGGTTGCCAACACAGCCGTAAGCGCCTCGAAGTTGATCCCGCTGCTTTGGGCTGGGTTGTACTGGGTAAGAA
>NW_026057136.1:0-607 GCF_023758075.1 Alternaria novae-zelandiae | reverse complement strand
TAGAACGCTTCTATAGCTCTTAAAATAGCTAAGATAGCTCTATATAGGTAATAAGAGTAATAAGAAAGTATAGCTAGTAACTATAGCTAGTAGCTATAGCTTATAACTATAGCTTATAGCTATAGCTTATAACTATAGCTATAGTTTAAGCTATATTTATAAAGCTACTATATAAAGTATAGTAGTAAAATAGTATATAAAAAATTCTCTTATATATATTATTTCTTCTTACCTTCTATATAATATTATTCTACTAACTATTATCTTATATATCTTTTAAAGACAATTCTCTATTAAATAGAACTATTCTAACTAATAATTAAATATCTAATATACTATATTCTACTAATAGATATACGCTAGTACTACGTAACCTTACGCGCGTTTTTAAAAACTATATTATAATACTTCTTCTTAGCCTAGAGAAGAACTTACTTAATAAGAAGATTAGTACTATACTATTTACTATTACTTTATTTATCTATAAGAAAAGAGCTTAACGCTACCTTAGAATATATAAGCTCTAGCTGTAAAATCTAGATATAAAGAACTCTAAGGTCTTTCTTACTATAGTTAGATTTAGTATTCTTACTATTATATAGTAGAA
>NW_026057135.1:0-608 GCF_023758075.1 Alternaria novae-zelandiae | reverse complement strand
AGCCTAAATCTATACCTTTATCTATAGAAGTTAAATTATCTAAAAATCTAGAAGATAGTTCTATTATTAAAGACTATTAAAAAGAAATAGGTAGTTTAATTTATTTAACTATATTTACTAGGCCTAATCTAGTTTATAGTGTAAATTACCTAGCTAGATTTATATCTAATCCTAGTCTAGAACATTATAAATACTTAAATTTTATATTTAGTTATTTATTAAAGACTAGTAATTACAGCTTAGATTTAACTCTATAATCTTTAGAATCTAATTCTAATAATAATACTATTAATAATATTAATAATAGTATTAATTTATTAGGTATTAGCGATTTAGATTAGGAGAGTAATTTAGATTCTTAAAAATCTACTACAGGTAATATATTTATTTTAAATAATTCTAAAAGTAATTATAATAATAATATTGCTATTAGTTAGATTTCGAAATTGCAAAAAACTATAGCTATTTCTAGTACAGAAGCAGAATATATAGCTTTAAAAGAAGCTACTAAAGAAAGTTTATATCTTAATAACTTTATTAAAGATCTTTTTAATAATAATTCTATTAAAGAATTTAGTTCTATTTTTAATAGAACTAATATTATTAAA
>NW_026057134.1:0-609 GCF_023758075.1 Alternaria novae-zelandiae | reverse complement strand
TACCTACGCTATAAGCTTAGCCTTTTTAATTAAATTTTAGAAATATATCTAGTTATATTTCTAGTACTTTTATTTACTAAAATTCTATCTTTTTATATACTTAATACGCTTATATTACTTTTAGAGCTTATTTTTATAAATATAATTATAAAAAGCTTTAATCTTATTTCTTTTTACTACTTAGTAGTAAGAACGCTAAACTAAAAAGTAGTAAAGCCTCTCTTCTTATATAGACTACTATAACCTAAGTATATATTCTAAAGATTTTATATTTTAAGCTAGTTTTAAGGCTATCTTTTATAAATATATATAGTAATAGTAAATAAAGTAATTACTCTTAAAGTCTTCTTTTTACTAAGTAAAAGAAATATTATAAGTATTTTAGAAATACACGTAAAGTTAGCTAGTACTAAAATATAACTATTAGTAAGATATAGTATATTAAATATTTAATTATTAGTTAAAATAGTTTTCTTTAATAAAGTGTTATCTTAATAAGATATATAAGATAATAGTTAGTAAAATAATATAATATAAAAGGTAAGAAGAAATTCTACGTATAAAAGAAGAAAATTCTATATACTATTTTACTACTATACTTTACATAGT
>NW_026057133.1:0-624 GCF_023758075.1 Alternaria novae-zelandiae | reverse complement strand
AGCACGTAATTATACTAGTATAGATTAAGATAAGCTCTTAGAAGCTTTACTACTTAAGAGAGCTTTCTAAGTAAGCTTATAATATAATAATTTATCTTCTATTTATTTTTATACTTCTAGACGCAATAGTTATAAGCCTAGCGCTTTAAGAAGATAATATAGTTTTGTATTTATATACTTAAGACGCAAGGCGTTTAATAGAGTATAGTAATACTAATTCTATTACTAATCTTTGCGCTTCTATAGAAGCACTACTCTATTACTTATAATAAGTAACTCTACAATAATCTCTATAGAAGCTTTTACACTTACTAACTTAGCGTATTAGTCTAAGTAGTTTACCTAGTTTAAATTTTATACTCTAAGTAGAGAAATTTAGGCTAACGTTAACTTTAACACTAAAATAGCTACTTCTATCTAGATAAGCGTTCTAACTACTCTAGAGCTAGTAGTAATTACATAGAACGCTTTAGTTAATAAGCTCTACGCTAATAAGTATAACCTATCTATTATAAAGTACAAAGTATAAGTAATAGAATAGTAGTTAAAGAGCACTTACATAGAGTATCTTTAGAACTAGATTAATTAGACTATTAGCCTAAAGCTTCTAGCTTCTACTATACT
>NW_026057132.1:0-632 GCF_023758075.1 Alternaria novae-zelandiae | reverse complement strand
TAATACTAATTCTTTTATTTTATTAAAAGAATATAGAAGAAAGGGGTATAGACCTAGGCTATATTATTAATAATAATTTTATTATTATTAATAAATATAAATAGTCTTTGTTCTGTATCTATTATTAAATACTTTTTAAAGTAGTTTAATAATCTTATTACTTTTAAGTAATAAAATCTTTAGTTATTTAATAAATTATTTAATTAATTATTTAATTAATAACTAAAAATGTTAGATACTATATTTAAAATTCCTAAATTAAAGAGATCTAGTAATTACGATATTTAGTCTATTAAAATAGAAGCTCTTTTAACTAAAGAAGGCTATCTAGAAGTAATAGCACACGATTTATCTAGTTTAAGCGAAGCTACTAGAGTTCTATTACAAGATAAAGCTATTAAAGCTACTAGTTTTATTAAATTAGCTTTAGAAGATAGACCTTTATTACAAGTTAGATATATTAGTAATTCTTATTTATTATAGCAAATGCTAAAAAATCTATACAAAGCTAAAGGATTTAGTAGCGAATTTTTAATTAGTAAAGAACTAATTAATACTACTATTAATTCTTATAAAGGCAATTTAGAATTATATATTAATAATTTTAAACGCCTAGCTAATAGCTTAGAAGC
>NW_026057131.1:0-636 GCF_023758075.1 Alternaria novae-zelandiae | reverse complement strand
AGGCACCTGTACTCGAGATGTACGACCCGAAACGAGAAACGCGAGTCGAGAACGACGCGTCAGATTATGCACTTGGAGCTATACTATCACAGCAGTGCCCAGACAAGAAATGGAGACCAGTGTTCTACCATTCAAGGAAGTTCTCCGGAGCAGAACTCAATTACGATGTTCACGATAAGGAACTGATGGGAATAGTCGATGCCTTTGAACAATGGGAAGTCTACTTATTGGGACTACCACACCAGATCGAAGTTTTTACCGATCACCAGAACTTAGCAAGTTTCATGACAACGAAGAAACTCAACAGACGGCAAACTCGATGGGCTGAGATGTTAGCTCAGTTCGACTTCAAGATAACCCATCGAGCCGGAACGCTTAACGGAGCGGCGGATGCTCTAAGCCGGAGATCCGACTTACGCGAAGAAGACCATAAGGAACCACACAAGGCCATGTTCAGGAAAGCACCTGATGGCACACTACGATATAACCAGCCGGAACTAGCCAGGATAGCTAAGGTGACCGAGCAGGTAGAAACATTGCAGCAGCAATGGCAGCAAAAGGCAGCCAGCTGGCAATTCGAGCCTGACAAAGACGGCTCAGACGAACTATTACAGGACGAACGAGAGTACAGAGATA
>NW_026057130.1:0-640 GCF_023758075.1 Alternaria novae-zelandiae | reverse complement strand
TTAATAGAACTAATGTTACTACGTTTCTTAAGCGTTTTAAGAATATATTAAAGTACTATAAGTTTATAGATAAGATAAAGATTAATTACCTTTTAGCGCACTATAAACCTAAGTAGAGAGTAATTATTTAAGCCTTAAATAAATATTCTAATACTCTAGTTACTAAATTCTAGAAGAAGTTTAGAGAGGCTTTTAGAAAGCTCTTTTATACTAATAATAAAGACTAATAAAAAGCTTAGGCTAAGTACTTTAAGCACTAGCTTCTCTAGTACTAAGTAAGGTCTAATCTAAATATTAAGAAGTACCTATAGAAGTTTTAGATTTATAGTAAGTACTATATTAAAGTATTAACTATTAATAAAAATTACTAAGATTTCTACCTAGTTAAGAGACTACTCTTTAGGTATACTATAAAGATACTTAATAAGTTTAGTTTAAAGACTAACAACCTAAAAGCATTTAACTACACTAAGATTAGTAACTACCTTACTACTTATCTAGAAGTAGAGAAAGAAGCTTATATACTTAACCTCTCTAAAGTAGTTAAAAAGATTATTCTAGAAGTTAAATTTAACCTAGCGCAGCTAATAGCCTATTAGTAACCTTAGTAACTAGTACTAACTTTCTAAAATAACTATAT